>NC_069503.1:647540362-647567862 GCF_027579735.1 Bombina bombina
TTTACAACTGATCGTTCCAACTTTGGATTCATGTATAAGAAATACAATGGATATTATAAATAAACTATCCAATCTAAAGTGAGAAAACACTTTAAAGTGGGTAACTATGGATGTTAGTAGTCTATACACCTGCATTCCAGATAATAAAGGTTTTTAATTTATAGAGTATTGGCTAGAGAAGCAAACTACACTACCTATAGAGAAGCAAAAATTCCTCATTTCATCCATTCAGTACATATTGGAGCATAACTTTTTTATTTTTTAAAATATTTTTTTTTCTACAAATAAGTGGGTGTCAGGGTGCCAGGAATCAGACTGAGATGAGAAGTGCAAAAATAATCACACCTTTATTAATAGCAAAAAATAATAAAAAGTCCACAAGTCAAATAACAAACCAGGAGTCAAAACCAGAGCTGGTAGTCAGACGAGCCGAGTCAGGAGCCAAAGCAAATAGCCAGAGAAGCCAGAATCAGCAACAAGGAAAACAGCAGAGTCAGGAACAAGCCAGGGATCAGGAACCAGGAAGGACGTCAGGCAGCCAGGTAATACACAGGAACTCTCACAAACAGGTCTGAGACAATGCAAAGGCAAAGCATACTGAACAGAGGCCCTTTAAATAATAAGTGATGACATCACAATTCTGAGACTGCATCCTGTCTGACATGGATGATGCATACTAGTCTGGCCATAAAAGGAAGTGCAGGAAATGAGCAGCATCCCCCACAATGCACCATAGTCAGGAAGAGAGGTGAGAAAAATGGCTGCCAGCAGCACATGGCAAACAAAACAGGGAAAAAACCCTCACAGTGGGACAGTGATGGGCACACGTTTTGCCCCGAGTTATGCCAATATGTACATGGGACATTAGTAGGAACAAAATATTTGGAACAACAACCCTTTAAAAGAGTATATTGCTTTCTGGGGAAGATTTATTGACAATATTGTACTGATTTGGAAAGGCAATCAAGATAATTTAATGGGCTTTATAGAGTATGCTAATAATAACAATAAAAATGTATCATTTACTTATAAAAGCAGTCATGTTGAGGTTGAATTCCGGGATCTCATCCTTACATACGAACAGGATAAAATCATCACCAAATTGTATAAAAAAGAAACAGATAGGAATAGCTACCTACATGCAAGGAGCAGCCATCATCCTAACTAGATAAAAAATACACAGTTTGGACAGTTCCAGTGGATTCACAGTACCTGTAGTACAATTGAAGACTTTGCCCTCCTAACAAAACGTTTTTTAGAGAAAGGGTACCAAGAGATAAATATTAAGGAAGCATACACTAAAGTAAAAAATTGCAATAGAACAGGCCTTTTACTAACCAAAAGAGTTAAAAATAACAAGAACAAATCTTATGGGGCAAATTTTGTCACTACCTACAATGAAGGAGCGAGAGAAATTAAAGCCATTATTAAAAAACATTGGCATGTCCTAGAACAACAAAAAAGATAATAGCAACTAGCAATGGCTTTATCTGTGATGCCAATACCTTATGTAACTGCAGAACAGAATTTGTGATCTATCTAGTACAATATAGCTGTGACTACCAGTATATAGGACGCACGACTCAACCATACAAAATCAGATTACTAGAACATATCAATAATTTCAAACAAGAACTCAAGTCCCATAACCTATCCCTTCATTATAAAATGTTCACAATCAAGATTCCTCTTGTCTAAGGGTAGAAAAACTTGAAACCAGTGTTCCCTTTAAAGGCCAGTTTTGTGTGCAGCCCAGCAGTGAAACAGTTAATTAGGTAACCACACCCTACAATTAGCAAACACTGCACAATGCAGATGGCAAGGTATGGTTCTCTTGTTAACTGTTTCACTGCTGGGCTGCACACAAAACTGTCCTTAGAGGGGACACTGCTTGAAACTATAAAACAAAGACAAAGAGGGGTAGCAGAATTCTAGATTTGAGATGTAGGGAGTCCTATTGGATAGACAAAATGGGAACCCTCATTCCAAATGGACTGAATAAAAAAATTGATTTGGCAGCTTTTTTTAATATAACTTATTCAGGACCATTTTATTATCATTAAACTCAGTATATTTATAGATTGTCTTAACAAATATATTTTTTATTATATATTTTTATTATATGAGAGTACTTGATATAACTATTATGTGTCCTATAAATATATATTTTTTGTTAGAATATTGTTTTATCCCTGGCGTTTGGAACATTAAATGAGTCAATCCGGTATAATAATGAGAAGCATCTCATTATTTTACTGCTCTTGAGAAAGACGAAATATCGTTGAAACGCGTAGAGCTTTTGATTATGAGCTTTCATCAATCTGTCCCCAGTGACATGTTTTTTTTTCTATTACATCAGCGGGAGCACTGTACAAGGAGCCGGATCCCGATTTTATCGGAGTAAGTATACTGCACATTATATATCAGTATTACACCGTATTTTGAGTATGTTATTCTGTATCCACAGCCACATTGGATTTGGGAAATTTCTAATCTCAACATATCACACAGATTAACTCATAAGAGGAAGCCGAACTTTTTCAGAGTAAGTATACTGCATCAATTATGTGGTGCTGATCTAAAAACATAGAAATAAAGCCCTTTCATCCTCAGGCATTTCTGGAACATCGAATAAGAAAACACCTGCGCCTCTATACTACATACAACCACAATTTTAAACAGTCTCATTTTGGGAGAGACTGATAGAAGGCAGCGGTACACACAGAGGGGAGTATTTTTACCTTTTGTACATAGATATTGTTTGGTAACATTCTAGCATATTGTGTATAAATTGTCCTTTGTGTTAAAATAGTATCGTATAAGTAGAATACAATAAGGGAGTACTACGGGGGACATTTTTTTATCTCTATTATCATTACTCACTCAGAGACAGTGCATATCTCAATCAATTTAGCATTCTATATGGATTTTTAATCTGGGATATATCTGGATTACATTTTACTCCACCTATTTAAGTTGATTATGGTACCTGTATCTTTTGAAACATCAACTTATAGTGATTCTATTTAGGTTGATACCTGGCACCATAGTATACCCCAGAATCCTTTGTTTCTCTATATATATATATATTTGTTTTTATATATATATATATATATATATATATATATATATATATATAAAAGCAAACAAATGCACTCTCAGGTCTTTTTTGTAGTGGGTCAATAACCAAAATGTATTGATGTTTCAGGGTTCACACAGACCCCTTCATCAGAACAAAACAAACAGTGTCATAATGCAATCTTAAATAGTGTTTCACATATCATAACAAACCAATACATATCACCTGTGTGTTTTAGATAAGTTCCCTTATTCAACAGTGGATCTCACGCCATGCGTTCCACCAAACCGGAAATAGTATGACTTCCGGTTTGATAATATCTTTATTTACACAATGAAAGTAAATACAATCATCTAGTCTGCATCATAAATAGAGTACCAGTACTGATGCCTATGTATGAACCAGTAAAATGGGACTAAAAGCTCACTCATATGCTTTATTGAATATCTTAGTGAAGAATTTGCTGATCGCTGTTGACACGCATAGTTGCGTACCGGAAGTGCCTTCACTTCCGGTTTAGCGATCATATCAGAATGGGAGTGAACGATTTATTATGAACCATGTGTTCTCGAAGAATTCAGGGCAATATTAATATAACAACAAGTGTTGTGTCTTAAATATATACCTTCCCTGTGCATCTTCTCAAATGCTGGTGCCATATGTGTGCATTCAATGAAAACGGAAGTGCCGCGACTTCCGGTATAGTGAAAATGTTTTTACTGAATAAACCCCATTGGTGGTGCGATGAGGTTGTAGTAGTGACTACCTGTGTGTCCTCTAAATGAACTGTGCCAATACATGCATCATACCTAATGTAGTTCGTAAATGTGCAATGTGAAAAGATTCAATTAGTAAAGAAACTTTAATGTGCATATAACGCTACCTCTGTTGTCATGGTTACCCATTCCTGTAGTGCCAAACCATATGTGTACAATGTGGCTCTTCTTAAAGAGCTAGGTAACAAAAAATAGTAAATGTTGTAACAAAGTGTGTCACTAAAATATAATGACATTGTGAAATTGCCAATACTGATTATCACATAAACATAAAACTTGTGAACACAAGATATAAACCAAAAAAATTTATTTCATTTGATGAAAATAAAACTTTAAAGCTACGGCATTAGGCATATATTCAGTTTTTGGCTTAATTGGTGTTACATATGCAGAATTAAACCAGATATATCAAAAAGGTCCTCATAGTTAAATGTAAATACACTAGAGATGCCAAATCAAACCAATAATTAGCACTACCATTCTCTATGCCAGCCAAAGTGTTGGATGTTACAATCTTAAACAACTAGAAATGTTTAGTATTGGTTTAGTATTGCAAGGGATCTGTATCACATCGAATCCCAAATCGTACCATTCTAATTGAGTAGTATATGATGAGAACATATAACTTGGAGCATCCCTACTGTGAACAGAATTATACAAAAAAAGCTGGAACTTAAACCTGTAAAAATAAAAAAATAAAAAACAAGAATCAATGTTCCGTTAATCATTTGAAATCCTACGGAAGCCTAAACTTCACTTTCATTGTTAGAGTTCAAACCTGGCAGAGTTGTTTGAAGAAAAGAAAACATCCAAATGGGGTTGATACCAATCCTGGTTTCCACGGAATAAGGCTATTAGGGGGCATTGACAAGATTGAGTGACTCTTGCTCAAAATAAAGTGGGGGGTAAAGAGGATGGACAGGATCCACTAACATGTGATCCTGGTCAATCCAACCTAGACAGCCCAGGACAAGGAGAAACCTCACACCAGAAGTTGTGCCATCCCCTAACATCCCCGCTGTACCCACTACCATGTAGCACCGGCATCCCAGGTATCTAACAATGATGGCCTTAAAATCTGGTACCGAATTAAGTCCCCATGGATGTATAGTTCCCAAGCAGTAGATACATTCTGCCTCTTGTCTGAGCAGCATCTTATTATGATCCCCTCTATCAGGTTTAGGTATATGATCAATTAAGATGATTCTGATAGATGATACAAGATGCAAGTTAATCAGGGAATGCCATGCCACCAGTTGATCAGATTGCCCAGTTTCCAGGGCTTGGCGAATAGACAGACGGTGATTAGCCATTCTCTCCTTGATGGTAACTCATGTTTTTCCCACATAGTATGAAGCATACGGGCAAATAAGTAGATATACCATGTGTGTTGTATTACAGGAGCTGGAGTACCTGATGTTGTAAATTTTATTCTTATGTGGATGATGGAAAGATTTTGTTGCTATCATTTAATTACAGATTATGCACCCCAGGCATTTGTAACAACCTATTATGTTTACTTTCTGTGCTGGTTGATAGCATAAATTAAGGTCTGTCTAAGGAGATTTATGAGGTTAATGCCCCTTTTAAATCCACCAATTGGTTTGGTGTTTTATATGCAGGGGAGTCTTGTGTCTGATGTCAACAAGGACCAGTGTTGGTTCAAGATGTATCCAGTTTGTCTGTTGTGTGGAGCAAAAGTGGAACTCATAATGATAGGAGTAGGTGGAATACCTTGAGTTTCAGCCCCACTCATGATGTTATGGTCCTTGACCACATTCACTATGTTTTCCACAGTGTCTCTGTTGTAACCCCTCTCAAGGAACTTTTGTTTCATTAAATGCATCTGGGAGACCAATGTTTCCCTATCTGTGTTATTCCTTAGTGTTCTAATGAGTTGGGATTTCACTATACCTTTAAAAAGTGATGGGGGTGGCAGCTTTCTGACGTCAGTAGGGAGTTGCGATCAATAAGCTTAGTATATAGGGTTGTTCCTAATCTATTCCCTGTAATAAAGATAGAAACATCTAAGAAATGTATACTATGTTCATCAACATTGATCTTGAATCTCACTGTGGATTCTGTGGAGTTAATTTTGTTGAACCATGTGTCTAATGCACTACTACCCCCTCTCCAAATCAAAATGATATAGTCTATATAACGTTTATAAAAGATGATAGAGGATTCAGGGTGTAACCATAGATGTTGGTTCTCAAAGGCCAACATAAAAGCGTAGGCCAGGGCCAAATTTGAGCCCATGGCCATTCCTGTAAGTTAAACACAATAACTGTCTTCAAATAATTTCTTTTGAGAGGACAAAATCATTTGGTGGGCCACTGTACTCATCAAATTTTATTAGGTGTTCTTTAATTGCTTCTAGTCCTTGCTCATAGGGAATAATAGTATACAAATTATTGACATCAAGGCTCACCAATAGGTCACCCTTTTGTATCTGTACTTTGGTCAGTTGTTGAATGAGATCATTAGTATCTAAAAGAAAAAACCTTGTATTCTCGACCATGGATTGTAATAGTGTATCTACATATTGGGCCACCGGTTGAAAAATAGAACCCCTGGCTGACACTATAGGCCTGCCAGGGGGTTTATGGAGTGATTTGTGAATTTTCGGTATTGTGTATAAAATAGGGGTAATTGGATAATCTGTGATACAAAAATCTCTAATGGATTTACCAATATACCCTTGTGTGAACCCCATCCAGATAGTTTCATCAAGTTCATGTTTATATGGAAATGTTTGATCAAAAGTTAACTTTTTGTAAGGTAATGTGTCTGATAATTGAAGAATAATATCTTCACGATAGTCAATGTAATCCATCAGGACGATGGCCCCTCCCTTATCCACTGGGCGAATAATTAATGTGGGGTCCCCTTGGAGTGACTTAATAATTATCTGTTCATCTCTAGACAAATTATTTTTCCATTTAGTTTCTACCCTCTCTGTTTCTAGATCCTGTGTAACGAGTCTGATGAATGTTTTGATTGTGGGACTACAATTACTAGGTTTGAATCTGCTAGGTTTTTTACATTTAGTTGGAACTATATTTGGATCCACTGGGGTATATTGAAAATGTTCCTTAATCTTAAGTGATTTCTGATATTTAAAAATATCTATTTTGAGATCCAACTCATAAATTGCCTGACTGGGGATAAATGATAATCCTTTATTGAGCAATTTATTCTCAGAGGATGTGAATATATGTGATCTTAAGTGTATAACAATATTTTCTACCGCCCCCTGTGGGGTGGTCTGTATCTTGTATTTCACCCTCCTGATGTGGGGCCTGTAATGTTTCCCCTCTGGACCTTGTAGTCACCCATAAAAAATTAGGGCTCCTAAAGTGCCCTCGTGGTTGTTCTGAAAATTTTGAACTATGAGGTGGAGTGAGAGGGTCAGAGTGTATTGATATATCTCTATCAGTGTCTGAGGATTCTGCTCCACTCGTATCAACAGTGTCGAATCTAACTCTGCGCTGATTATGTCTTCTTTGAGGTTGATTAGTGTATGTGGAAGTTAACCATTTATATACTCTCCCCTTAGCATAGTCTGAGTTAACTGTATCAATTTTCTTATTTTGAATGTCACTAAATCACTTTTATACTTGTCAATGTGTTGCTTTAATTTTGTCAACCAGTTTTCATTGGGATCTGTAGAGAGGATAGAAGTGTGTATGCCCTCAAATGTTTGTATTTCTGTTCTAACTTTAGCAGGTAAGTTGATAACCTCCTCAACAACCATAAGATTAAGATCTAGTGAGCACTTATTTAGAATATTACACCACTCTCTTCTAAAGTCAGGGTTATCTCTCCCTATTGTAGGTGTGTTACGCATTCTAAACCCTCTGGGGATTTTACTAGTGCGGTAATACTCAGATAAGTAACTCCCATGTAGGGACATATCAGTTTCCCTTTTCTTGAGTTTAAGCAATGTAAAATATAAATTAGCAGGAGTCTAACCAGTTGTTCTTGTGATTGGTGCAAAGAGGATTCTTGCTGTCTTCTTCTGAGAAAGAGACAATCCATGTCTGTGCTCTTTGTACTTGGATGCCTGGATCATCAACCGTGGTGGTGTCCTGTAAGGAATCAGATGTAGTGATTCAATAGCTGCCGCAGGTTGACTCATACTGGATAAAATACCACAATGAGAATAGGATCAAATGTCCCAAGTTTAGATGCATGAAAAGGATTAACAGTCAGGATATCTGAAGCACACAGGTGATATGTATTGGTTTGTTATGATATGTGAAGCACTATTTAAGATTGCATTATGACACTGTTTGATTTGTTCTGATGAAGGGGTCTGTGTGAACCCTGAAACATGAATACATTTTGGTTATTGACCCACTACAAAAAAGACCTGAGAGTGCATTTGTTTGCTTCTATATTTACTTCATTTTTGCACATTTTTGCACCCAGGCTGATGTCCCAGGAGGGTGGATTCACTTTTTGGGAGTGTGTTTTATATATAATCGCATCAATAGAATGCCTAGGCCTAATATTAATGTAAATCATGCAAGCACCAATAGATCAAGCCCTAATGGGGTTGGCAATTAATAGGCAATAGGGGCCGCCATGTTCCCCAAAGACAACATACCAATGGACACAGGCCAATAACTGTTAGAAACAATCCCATACTAACCAGATACAGTATCCCATTTGTCTACACCACCAGTTAATACTTATCATCACACAAACCAATTCTATCATCAGTCTGAATCAAGAAATAAGGAACACACATCTTATCATTCCACAAATAGGGAACATACATCCCATCAGCCCTATCATAGGAATACTAATTACATATCCAATTCTAACAGAGACTATAACTGGTCTTCACCTACTGTCTTTAATGATAAAATATCACACAATCAGGCCTTCAGGCCCCATGACACGGATCAAAGAGTACAGCAGAACTATATACACCCCAATAGATACCAATTATTGCAGAACAGTTGTAATGAGACTAATGATAATGTTGTTGATAATACTATCTCACAAGCACCTTTTTTAGAGGGGAGTCATCATCCCCAGGATCAGCCAGTCTGGCAAGGACCTTTGGGACCTCCCCTATCCCAAAGACAAAAAAGACCCTTCGGAAGCAAGGAGCCAGAGGCAAATCCATCACCCACAAAAAGGAAAAACTAGAGAGACTCAAAAATGTATTTTCAATCTGTCATCACACACCCTCACCGATGATGAGATTAGAGTTTTAGGTAGAGGCTTCTCCTTTAGTCCCACCAATCATTTTAATATATATGAGATTTTTGTTGATGTCAACAGCTATGTTAGGAAATTATCCTTACAAAAATATTTTGCAGATAAGAAAATAAAGAATGAAAACCTTAGACCCATTGTTACTGATCTGATGGGCTCTCATTTAACTGAGGGCTATGTCACTTATGAACCACACATGCTTATGGAAGATTTATTCAATGAATATATTCATACCAATCTGAGGCCCAAATCCACTTTTGTTCCGCCTAAGAGCAATGGAAATCATATTGATATCTATGCCAATCTGGTGCTAGAAGATAGAGAAATTAGCTAAGAAACAAAAAAGCTAAGGTACAGAAATAATCTCAAACACAAAGAGCGTAAAGCTCTAGTTGGTCTTATGAATAGATCTGACCTGGTGATCAGACAGGCGGACAAGGGGGGTGGGATTGTCCTGCAGAATATGCAAGATTATCTTATGGAGGCAAATCGAATACTAAACGATAGAGATTATTATGAAATTTTATGTGGTGATCCTACTCCTCGGTTTCTGAATCAGCTTCAAAAAATTCTACAGAAAGGTTTAGATATGGGTATTATGAATAAATCTGAAAGAGACTATTGTCTCCCTAAATACCCCTGCACAGCATTTTACTATCATTTGCCTAAAGTCCATAAGGACCCCCTGAAACCCCAAGGTAGACCCATCATTGCAGGTATAGGAAGTTTCACTGACTCCCTATCAGCTTATATTGATAATTTCATGCAAAAATTTGTAATCACCCTTCCATCATATATTACTAAAATTACTAAAATTACAGGACTATATTTTAGATGATCATTGTTGGTGGGTTACCTGCGATGTAGGGGTTCTTTATTCCAACATACGACATGATTTGGGAACAAGAGCAGTACAGTCTTTTCTGGAACAAGATATATATATATATATATATATAAAATCAAACACAGGAAAGAGGCGCCGTATGTGTGAATTTGAAGAAGCCAACGACAAATATAAGACATGTGCAGGGTACTCACAATGTGAAAAGGCACTCCAATGTGCCTATAGGGGCAGGCTGGTATTCACAGCAAACCAGCTGGCTGAACCGGCTAACCAGGATACCCAAGGTAGAGGACTCTATGTCTTGATGGACTGTGTATACTGGATCCAGCAATGTGGGAACAGGAGCTAGGTGCAAACACAGGCACACCACTGTGTGAATCTGTAGGAGTACACAGGTAAATATGCAATCTGTGCAGGGTACTCACATTCTGTAGCGGCACTCAGTTGTGCCAGTAGAGGCAGGCTGGCTTTCTCAGCAACCCAGCTAGCTGTGTAGAGTATGAAGCAGGATACTAGGCAGCAATCAGGATTGGCAGGTAGCTCAGAAATGGACAATTGCAATGAGGATATATGATTAAAAGAAGGATTTTAATAAAAATTAAAAGCAATAAAATACATATATTCCTCATGCACAGTAAGTAAGTAGCATGCAACGCGTTTCTCGGTGTCAACCGTTTCCTCAGGCATGTGTTCTAACTCTACATAAACATCTTATAAAGGCCTGAGCTACCTGTATTGCCCCACCCTTCATGACAAAAGAAACCAATCACAAAGGCCCTTTGTTTAATTGCCCATTAGTTGATACACCTGCACACTTCTCATACCAAACCCTAATATGCTTGCAGGGCTTGTACATGTTTTGTATTAAATGGGGGAGGAAAACCTAACTAAATGTCTTTTTGAAAAAAGTGCCCCAGTTGAGGATCATAATAACATTACTGAATGTTTAAAGAATAACATATATGCTCCCGGTATGTGGCCTTAAATAAATAACATACTCTCTGCGATTGACCTCATTCTATAACCATAAAACCAAATATTCATACCTGTCTGCTGGTCTTTGGCGTAGTACCTAACAAATACACAAAATATCCAAATATCGAAATTTTTCTATATTAGATCTTCTGTATTTCACTGTGGATCACTAATCGCCTAATACACACAATTTTTTGTGAACCGGAGTTTAATCCTATGTTGACATCTGCCCATTTCTCTATATACACACACCTAGAGCTAATTGTTCTATCAGGTACATAGGGATATCACTATACACATATACCACTATATGGAGATTACACAACAAAATTACATCACACACAGATTCCAACACATTCCCATTTGAGAATTTCTTATATACACAGACCATTTTTGATTTAGTATATACATCACGCACAACATTAGTCATCACCATCACTATAATTGTTTATGATTGTATATATATCACGTTTAATGGTATATCATGACCAGGAACCTTCACTGAATGATTTTACATATGTATTATGTTAAATGAGATAGGATAAAAGTTTGGGTTAATTTAGTATCACTTGTCCATTATTCACATGATTATTTTCGGTAGGGATTTAGGACCATTTAGTTATTTATGGCACCAGTAAGGTTAGAAGTATTTGAGTATGAGGAGAATGGTATGATATTATTATTATATATATTAATAAATAAGGGTCACAATATGTGAAGCACTTTTTATCATGGTCATATGCACATAGTGGTTTATAACTAATGACCTTCTTAGTATAACTCTAATGCATAGCACTGGCAGGGATGATAGTGTGGTATATAAGGGGTTTGGTAGGTCATTGTACCTTATCAATCAAGGGTTACAATATGTAAATCATTTTCTGACATACAGTATTTTATAAAGAGAAAATGTTGTTAATACAATATAGACCAGTGAGTGTATTGGACTCTAAAAAAAATTAGCAAGTTTACTTGTTACACTTGTTATAAATATTAGTGTGCGGAGAGCACACCTAGTTTAGGTATGGACCACCAAGCATGGTGGTTATGATCATGTAGAGGGTCAGTTTGTCTCGTTTTTGTTTTGGGATGTATATTGGGGCACTAGGTAGAGATTCATTTTGGATCATATAGTGGCGATAATCTTTTCAACTTTTCTTGCCATATATACAATGTCACCCATTAGATACCTTGCTGCATCATAGGCTATACAACAGGAATAGCTGCTGGCACTAGTATCGCTTAGCCATAGGAGCGAGTGTACCCAGTTGTGGGAGTATTTACGGAGGATGTTGCTGACAGCTGAGTGACGTAGTGAGGAGGTGAGTCTTGCCGCTGATGGACCTGAGCTGGGAGAAGTTTCCCCTAAATCGGCCTATATGCGGGAGCTGGATCTAGCTTGCGACACTGATCGATACCAGAGCCGGTGCTGGTAATGTTTACAGAGGGCTGTGGGCACCGAGGACTTCAATGAGAGAGCCTTTTTTCCATTTGTTATGAGTTTGAAGATTCGCGGACACGCTCCAGTGGGGGTGTGTAGCGGTTCTCATTTAGGATTGGTTAGAAAGTTGGAACCTATCAGCCTATCATTGGCGTTGACGTCAGACGCCAAACAATCACAGAGGATTGTTTACTTTTTACGATCTGGGTGGCGGTCATTTGTTTTTGACAAAATTGTGTGTATTAGGCGATTAGTGATCCACAGTGAAATACAGAAGATCTAATATAGAAAAATTTCGATATTTGGATATTTTGTGTATTTGTTAGGTACTACGCCAAAGACCAGCAGACAGGTATGAATATTTGGTTTTATGGTTATAGAATGAGGTCAATCGCAGAGAGTATGTTATTTATTTAAGGCCACATACCGGGAGCATATATGTTATTCTTTAAACATTCAGTAATGTTATTATGATCCTCAACTGGGGCACTTTTTTCAAAAAGACATTTAGTTAGGTTTTCCTCCCCCATTTAATACAAAACATGTACAAGCCCTGCAAGCATATTAGGGTTTGGTATGAGAAGTGTGCAGGTGTATCAACTAATGGGCAATTAAACAAAGGGCCTTTGTGATTGGTTTCTTTTGTCATGAAGGGTGGGGCAATACAGGTAGCTCAGGCCTTTATAAGATGTTTATGTAGAGTTAGAACACATGCCTGAGGAAACGGTTGACACCGAGAAACGCGTTGCATGCTACTTACTTACTGTGCATGAGGAATATATGTATTTTATTGCTTTTAATTTTTATTAAAATCCTTCTTTTAATCATATATCCTCATTGCAATTGTCCATTTCTGAGCTACCTGCCAATCCTGATTGCTGCCTAGTATCCTGCTTCATACTCTACACAGCTAGCTGGGTTGCTGAGAAAGCCAGCCTGCCTCTACTGGCACAACTGAGTGCCGCTACAGAATGTGAGTACCCTGCACAGATTGCATATTTACCTGGTACTCCTACAGATTCACACAGTGGTGTGCCTGTGTTTGCACCTAGCTCCTGTTCCCACATTGCTGGATCCAGTATACACAGTCCATCAAGACATAGAGTCCTCTACCTTGGGTATCCTGGTTAGCCGGTTCAGCCAGCTGGTTTGCTGTGAATACCAGCCTGCCCCTATAGGCACATTGGAGTGCCTTTTCACATTGTGAGTACCCTGCACATGTCTTATATTTGTCGTTGGCTTCTTCAGATTCACACATACGGCGCCTCTTTCCTGTGTTTGATTTTAGATTTATAACCTTTGGAGGGTGAAGATCGAGTGCTGCCTCCAGTCCCATAGAAGACAGATACCTATACCAGATTGGGTTATCCTGGACTTTGTTTATTTGTCTATCATCGTGATCTAGGATTGGGTATAATATTGTGAATACACACACTTACATTGTATCTATGTTATATTAGTACTTTGTTGATTGTTTGTCTGAAACATCCATATATGGTCACGTGGGCCTACATATATATTATACACCGTTCTTAGTAGCGCCCCCTATTGGGTTATTCCCTTTGTTCTTATATATATATATATATATATATATCTGTACAACAAATAGATTTCATTATCAAATTGATAAGTTTTATTCTTGGACACAACTATTTTTTTTATATCAAAGCAGATACTATCTACAAATCAAAGGGACGGCCATGGGCACCAGGTTTGCTCCAAGTTTCGCTAATCTTTTTATGGGTAGCTTTGAACAATCTTACATTTACAATACCCATTATGCAGTGAACCTGGTGTTCTATGGCCGTTACATTGATGACCTGTTGTTTATCTTCAGATGGTCAAGAGCTGATATTAGTGGATTTATAGATCATCCTAATAACAACACATATGGGATATCTTTTACACATAACATCAAACGAGAAGAAATTGAATTTTTAGATCTCATCTTGGGGAGGACTCCAGATGGGAGAGTCTCATCAAAAACTTTCTTTAAAACTGTTGAATGTAATAGTTTTCTTCATTTTGAGAGTAACCATTACAAATGCTGGAAGATGAATGTCCTTTATGGACAATTTAGAAGAATCAGAAGGAATTGTTCGAGACTAGAGGATTATGATACACAAGCTCAAGTCATTGGGGCGATATTCATTGAGAAAGGTTTTCCACAATATCTAATAGATTGTGAAATCAATAGAGTTAGGAACGAAGATAGGTCCAGTTACTTTACTAAGAAACTGAGACATAAAGAAACATTTAAAGAATCCAATCCGCCATTATTTATTACCAAATACAACTCTAACCATCATGCCATTACCAAGATTCTCAACAAACATTGGCCAGTTTTGACCAATGACCCTACTCATGAAAGTAATAGGTAAGAAATCTAAAGTGGTTTTCAGAAGAGCACCTGCTTTAAAAACTGCCTTAGCTCCCTGTAAGATAGTTAGGGACAAATACCAGGAGAAAAGTAGTGATCGCACTAACCCAATGAACATGAGCATTTCCACTAATAGAATATCTAAGTGTTTTAGAAAACGCTGTGGGATGTGTAATTACATATCTCACAATGCGTCTACTTTTACATCATATACCACAGGTGAGACTTTCAAAATAACAGGATTTATGACATGTGAGACATCTTTTGTCATATACATTTTAAGTTGCAAATGTGAGGTACAATATGTCGGGCACACCTACCGTAAGGTAAAAAAGAGATGGAGTAAAGACTCATATAATATTAAAAAGAATTCCAAATCTCATAGTGTATCAAGACATTGTCTTGTTCACCATAAAAAATAGAAGAATCCGATTAAAATTTCACCCATAGAAGTGATTTCTAGATCTCTATCTGATGCATTCATAACTCTCAGGAAAAGAGAGACATATTGGATTAAAAAATTGAGAACACTCCAGCCAAATGGACTTAATGAAAATCTGGATATGACGGCTTTTTAACCATATGAATAGACTAATCGGATAATAGGATTTGATCTCAAGAGATTATACTTATGGACTGAGTGACTGATCCATGTATAACATAGTAACTGTTAGTATAGGAGGATACATAGGTATCCATCAATTGTATTGGGGTGTGCATTTTTTGGGCTTACTCTTAAGTTTTGATCATTTCCATTTCATCAAGGATATATGAATTATACACTTAAAGGTATACACCACTCTAATTTGTCAAATGAACGTTAAATATCTATAGGTTTCTAAGATTTGAAACATCACATGCTTTCCAAATGCCAATAAATGATCACTTTATTCACTAGAGTCTGACTCCATGGTCAGTCCATCATTAAGTCTTTGTAGATATATTTGCTACTTTATCCTAATGATTTACACATATGTATATACATTATTAGAGGGTCAGAAGATTGCACATAGCGGTACCAAATACCAGACAATTGCACTTAATGGTAACAAGCACCAGATGCACTTGCACATTTATTTAGTATTAGATGTATTTTAACATCTATTGATTAACAAATAATGTTTACACAATTGCACCTAGTGGTCTCAAGCACCAGACGTATTAGTACATCTATTTAGTATTAGATGTATTACAATATCTATTAACTAACAAACAAGGTTTACATAATATAAACCTAAAGACACCACACTATGGGGCATATTTATCAAGCTCCAAATGGAGCTTGATGCCCCGTGTTTCTGGCAAGCCTGCAGGCTCTCCAGAAACAGCAGTTATGAAGCAGCGGTCACAAAGACTGCTGCTCCATAACCTGTCCGCCTGCTCTGAGCAGGCAGACAGACATCGCTGGAAATAAACCCGATCGAGTACGATCGGGTTGATTGACACCCCCCTGCATGTGGCCCATTGGCCGCGAGTCTGCATGGGGCGGCGTTGCACCAGCAGCTCTTGTGAGCTGCTGGTGCAATGCTGAATATGGCGAGCGTATTAGTCTCCGTATTCAGCGAGGTCTTTCGGACCTGATCCGCACTGTCAGATCAGGTCCGACAGACCTTGATAACTTGGGGCCTATATTTTGAGTCACATTTATTCACACATTATTTCTATTTTTTTGTATCACACTATCAGCACCCTTAGTGTTGTCCAGATGTGGAGTTTAAGTAGTTCACCCTTGGTTACTAGTTTGAAATCCCTGCAGTTAATACTGAATGTTAACTCCTTAACCCTTTTACTATACTGAAAAATATCATTACTAAAAGGATAACATATAACTATCATCTCACGATTGGTTTACATATATAGTTTCCTTTTGCATATTTGCTACTAACTCATTAATTTATAATTTATAAGCGAACATATTTTCATGTGTTCACTCACAGGCTCACTTAATTGGAGTATAGATTATTTTCACCATTATCTTGCCATATAAGTACATTATCGTATGTTGTATGTGTCTAGTAGTCTCCCTTTGGAATTGGGTCTGTGTTTATGTTTCTATAAAGTTGATATATATATATATATATATATATATATATATATATATCATCAGTTTTTTTTCTTTTTTATTGTTTGTCAAATAATGTCAATTTTTGGGATATAGTTTCATCTATCCTATTGATCGATTCTCTAAGATACATTTCCTTTACTATACCTTTTATCACCAATATATTTATAATATATAGTACATACTCAGCAAAGATCGTTTATGGCTACTAATCCGCCCACATCCCTGACAATCTCAACTGACAGATTCTATTGATGAATCGAGTATGTATTATTTCCCTCATTGACTGGTCACTAGATACACTCCCCCAAATGCAAGATGTTTGATTGGAAGGAAGCCTGACGTTTACAGATAGGACGATTGACACACGCCCCCTTAATGTACGTCCTAACATTGGACGATTTTCCCTTAGTGGTCTATGACATGTATTAACACAGCTGAGCCAGTCACATGCTGTTGTAATTAAATAAACAACGTCCAACCTTTTTAGAACATCCCATACAATCTTTATTTACAATCAACCAGTAAAAGTATATGAAATTTAGTTCCAAATGTATATGATACTTAGTTTCACTCTAAATTATCGTTACAAAGAACCAAATAAGAAAATGATTTACACAATTGGCGTACATATGAGCGCTCAAAAAATCAAGAGAGATAATTTCAAATTCACAGCCAATGATATCAGACAACATTTCCGTGAGCCGGTTCTAAAACAGAGATGGTTCTTAATATCAAACTTTATTTTACTTTTATTTTCATATTCTAATGTATATTGATGCAAATACATATATATTACACATTACTTGTATATGATATAATACGTTTAATGATTTATTTTATTAAGTTATTTTTGTTACTGTTGTTGGAGGGGGAGTTGCATGTTTTTAATATGAATTTTTAATAAGATTTTCCATTATGATTGTTATATTAGACACAATTAGATATACTGTGTTTATCTGTGGCCGTTATGCCAAGTTTTTATTTGGACAATTACCTGAATTTTGAATATCACCTGATCTGTATTTGTTTATTGTTGTCACCATACCAACTAATTTACTGTGAATACAGACAGGTGTGTACCTTAATTGGTTGTCCAATCATAGAGCTTTGTAGGATTTGTTTGTTTTTTTTGTTAAATAGCAAGTGTATTTTTAATTTGTATGTTATAGCCTGATGAAACAGCCCACAGGAGGCTGAGAAACACGTTGCTTTGTTATTAAAGTTACATTTTATATCTATACACTTGCTGTTGTGATATATCACTTTGTGTGAAAAACTACAATTTCTTCCCTGCTGGCTGCTGAGGATTGCCCATTGTCTAGTCTACTGGGCGACGGTTTGGTCCGAGTTTGCTGAGATTGCACCTGCTGGTTCTTGTTATCCTGTAAGTACAATCATTTGGTCACACTTTCCCTTGTCCAAGCGATATTGGGCCATGTTGGTTTGCCTTTTCTGTTCTCCTAGGCACGTGATCATAGGCACTTCCAAGGATTTCTGACTGGTTCTACGTTGAGGATAATCAGTGCGCTGGACTACTGTGAAGCTCCATCCTGCCCCATTAGCACCATTTGGGTGCATTCTGTTTGTGAGTATTCACATCTACCTGTTTCTCTATATACACATGTATTGGTGGTACTAGGCCATGGTGGCGCCTCTGTTTTTTACCTTTTCCAGATTTTGAATACCAGGATAGCTGTCCTTCGACAGAGTGCTGCCTCAACATTTGGATCATCTTGTCTTATTGGTTTTATGGACTTTTATATTTTTTTTTTACTGTGTTTTATTATGTTGCTTATCACTGATTTTATTACTCTTATGCTTATCATTGTTTTTATTTATTGTTTCTGATTTTGTGTAATATATATATATATATATATATATATATATATATATATATATATATATATATATATACAGATCAGCACATTGAATTCCATTAGTCTGTATATTAGTAATGGTCTATTTTGGGGCCTGTGTAAAATTAAAGGAAATTGGAGAGGAGGAGATTTCGAAAATCTACTCCTCAGGAAGGAAGCACAAATCATTTATGATTTTAATACCTTACACCCTAACGGTCTAAATTCAGAACTGGAGATTAGCCCCTTCCTTACATAAAATGAACCGGAGAGGTTGGGAGTTCCTATTAAAAGACTAGAATAATATAAATTCTTTTAGGCTCTACATTGGCAGGTACATAAATTTAAATAAAAAAAAAACAAAAAAAAAACACTTTAAGAATTATAATAAACACAACATGATGTGATCAAGCAGTCAACACTTATTTAAGTACCAGGTATGCAGCATTAAGGCAAACTGATGTGTGTATGAGTTTAAGTTTGTTTGAAGGTACAATGAGTCTTAGGTATATAGAAACAAGATGGATCTATCCAGTATCAGTAGCTTAGAGGAAACACTAGAACCTTTAAAACTGGGAGGTCACAGGTTTGAATCCTGATATAGGCAATTTTTTGTCTTATTAAGTCATTTTTAGATTGGGGCAGAATCTATTATGAAAATATTGTCAGTTTTATTGAAACAGCAATAGGTTTTAATGAAAAGACAGTATGATGGCAGATATTGTAATATTAAAAATCCCCTTAATAACTTATATAAAATAGAATTAGGTGCCTTAGACAAAATTATCAGAATGAATCAAAGAAATGTAGAGAGTTGATGGTGAAGTGGTATTGGTGAAGAGCTCATGATAGGACAACCAATGTTTGGACCCCTTTAGGTTTTACTCCAAATAAATACTTAATTTTACCAAATTTCTTTTGGATTCTAAATATTAATTCCCTTATAAGAGTCTTTTAGAGTGAAGTAAGCAAATCACATAGATAGGGCTTTTTGAAACACAAAAAATGTTATGATGTAAAAGTTGGAAGAAGGGAACTATAAAAATATCGAAATATCCCTATATAGAGATAAGACTGCCAGAATCAACTAAAGGATTATAAAATAATGTTAGTTGAGTATCAACAGTGTAGAGCTGAAGTAGGGTTAACCTAGGTCCGGGTCTTCTCAGTAATTAGAGATATATATGGTATATGGTTTTAAAAGAAACTGGTTTCTATTATTATTATTATTATTATTTTTCATTCCCTATTTTATTTATTCTTTATGTAGAGTTTAGATTAAGAATAGCCTTTGACTGAAGGAAGTAAATCTTATAGAAATTCTATAAAAACAACTAGCGATCGATTAGTAACACACAGTTATACTAGGCTGGTATGAGCTGAAAATTTTGAATATTTAACAATTTCTATTTTTGTCTGAAAAAAAGAGGATTCTACCTAGCCACTATGGCTTAGAGGAATCATTTGAGCCTTAGAACCAAGGGGGTCACAGGTTCAAACCCAGATGAAGTTTTTTTTTAAAAGGTTTTTTTTTTTTTTTTTAAAGAATATTATTTACAAATTAGACTAAGATATAATCCAAAGCAAAGGCGTCTAAATTGTCTATGAAATATACAAAGAGTCATATGTTTAAATATTTAGCCAAGCAAAAGTGAAGCTCCATCCACGATCATATGAGAGATTAATGTTAATTCCGAAATCTCCACTTCAAAAGAAGTTTCAACTTACCTGTATTGACAGGAACACAAGGATCCCACCATAGGTAATCACTTCCAGGATGAGATAGGAAGTCCAATGTAACAGGACGAATCACAAACAACCAGGGTGAATATAAGGATTAATCACACAGTATGCAACATCTTGATAAAGCCCCACACCTTAGGGGTGAAACGCGTAGAAGGTAAAGAGCATACTAATCCTGTCATTGTGGAACTTACAGCGGCTTTACTCTGCATACTCAGTACTTAAGGGCAGAGATTAAAGCATTCCTGACGGCTGGAAAACAGAGAAGAATTTTCTATAAGGCTTGCGCAAGTGAAGAACTGTTTGTCATAAGGAACCGGCATCCTGAGGTACATTGGGAATAGTACACCTGAGCTGGAGGAGAACAGCCGGGAGTTGCATACACAGAGGAAGCAGGTGAGAACGTGTATAATTGTGAACACAGGGTTCCCTGCATTGAAAACATTGATTGTTAATAGAGAAGATTACCACACTTAAAAGCCCTGCAGAGAGGCGATACAAAAGAGACTGTCAATATTCACCTAGTGACAAGATTGCTTTTATTTGGAAGTAACTTTTAAAAAAAGGTGTTGCTACTAATAACAAAGCAGATCAAGGACACTACAGCTGATAATAGTGAATGACATTTGGACTAGTCATCAGCAAGTTACCGTTTCCTATTAAAGATTGTATTTACTAAAGAGGGATTTATACTAATATCCATTCTCTCATTTGATTAACGGAGCATCACATAAAAATCTGAACTCTAAATTATAGAATTGAAAATATCCTGTCATTAGGAGTTCTTTTATCATTTTTTTAAGATTGGCAAAACCAATTTAGAATAATAGGTTGTATGAGTGGAGACTGAAAAATATTTTGGCCAAAACGAATGATTGACCTTTAATTGAAATTTATATTTTTAATGTATTGCAAGTGTTTTAAAGTGTCTAATAAATTATAAATATTTCTAAGAGATAACTGTTTTCTATCAAGTTTGTAACCAGTTCTTAAAGAAACATCTTATTTAATTAACTTTTCAAAATTATTTTTTTACGAATAGCATTTACCCACAGCTTCTTCTTTAGTGCTACCTATATATTTTTATAAATTACTGTTGAGTTTTTAACTACCTAGGAAGAAGGCAGTTCCCTTTAGGCTGGCTAATTGGGGCACCCAGCTCTTCACTTCAAATCAATTGTATATATAAAGTAAAAAAGACAAACACATTATTAAATACTAAAATTGCTTAAAAAATGATTCTCAACTATATATATATATATATATATATATATATATATATATATATATATATATATATACATATATAATTGTATATACATGCATTTATATGTGCATATACTTATGTATATATATATATATATATACATAGGAGGCAGGGGCAAAGTTTAATTAAATTTTAATAAATAAATACAATTAAAAAAATCACCAAAAAAAAAAAATCACCATTTTTTTTCCTCCCATGTAATGCTATAGAGAGGCAAGTACAGGACCGCTTCTCTCCATAGCACTACATGGGTCATAGGAAAATCTGTGCTGGAGCGCCACCTGTGTGCTGTCAAGATATCAGCACACACAATTGAGTCCAATAGGAGGCATCCCTCTTAATGCCTCCTAGCAAGGGAGCCAATCAGAGATGATCATGTTCTCCTGCTGATTGACAGCACCAGGAGAATGTGACCAGCGATGTTTGACTCCCTGCGCATGGGCAAAGCAAGGACCACTTGTGGGAAGAGTAGAGAGACTGCTGTGCATCCACTCCTGTTGTCCTGAGCAGCCTTCAACTTTTTAGCTAGAGTAAATATCAACAGCTGCTGCCTTGGCCCCTGCTTGAGGAACCGTCCTACAGGGAACACTCCTGGCAGTCAGTGGAGTACTCTGGGACCGGGGGAGAACCGGGACTCTGTGCAAGACTACAGCTATTGAGGTGAGGAGGTAATGGATAAGAGTTGCTGACTTGAGTTAAGGGGTTAATAAAGATCATCCACCATTCCCTCTCTTGAAGCTGGCACACTAGAAATAAGTTTAAAAAAAAAAAACTGCGCTCCTACAAATAACCAATGTCCCTGTGCTATTAGTACAACTGCTGAACTACAACAGTATTCTAGCAGCAGTGCTAATAGTGCAGCGACATTAGGGGATGCCGGTTGTGCTACATCTGTTTTAATTTAAATGTTATTACTAGTGCTGAGCACTGCTGGGGTTTTTTGTCCCCAGATAGATATATTGCTTATTGTCCCTTTTAAATATGAGTACACAAAAAAATTGTTTTAGAATCTACACAGAGCAGAAAGAGGCTTATTACACATTTTAGAGCTTAAACCATGCATTTAAAATCAGAGCATGGTGAAAATGAGAAATATCAAAGCTGGCCAGATATAATAAACTGTCAATCAGATTTATTAATCATTGTTCATGTAGATATTTTGGATGTTTATAGGAATCATGCAGCATATATATCACTCAGATGTGCCAATTGCCAAGATAGCATATTACCTGAACAAATGCCATGGAATTTACTATAAGTGTTATAGATTTACAAACCAAGTACAATTACATATACATTATTTACTGCATAGTTGCATACTCTATTTCCAGTGAGTTAGAAATCCTGGCTTCAATAATGCATTTTTCCCAACAGTGACTTGCTTTTAATGCTTATGCTATTGAAGGAACATTGCTACTTTTGTCAGAGTTTGTCTTTCCTATGCAAATATGCAGGTCTTACTGGCAACTCCCTGGCTGAGGGGAGCTCAGTTTGTGGAGGTTTAGCATGTACTATTTTCATTATAAATTTGCTGCCTTTTTGACAGCAGGTTAGTTTCTTTAAAGCTTTTGATGGTTATTAGCTGGTAATAGCCTTTTCTCTCATAGTTTGAACGAGATATTATACAACCATGGCCTGCTTCTGACTTAGTGGGGGGAAGGTGAAGGGAAATATTGCCTTATTTCCTTTTCTCCTTCTTTCTTTCTCTCTCTTTCTCTCTCTCTCTTTCTCTCTTTCCTTCTTTCTTTCTCAGATTCCTATGCATTGTGTGTCATATAGTTATGATATGGTACTACATTCATGTTTTAGGAAACTAAAAAAAAAGAAAAACATATTTTTTAAAGAAATTATTTTTCAAAGGAATTATTGCAAAGAATAATGCTGAACTTAAGCTCAGTGAATTGGTTGGTAAACAAGTCCTGTGTTTTCTATGGGAATTCAGTATCAGTTCAAAGTAATCTATGAGCAAAGTGGGGCTTCTAAAACATTTCATGCCCTCAGACTGGTCAGCTTTAAGTGTAATATACTGTATATTAGGTTTATGGTGGAAATGAATGCACCCCTAAAGCAGAGCCCTGGTTAAACACAGGAAACAAAAACCTCTGGGATATTTTGTCCACTTCCTATTGTTTGTTGTGGAATGAAGATATAACCAGTTTTTAACAAATAATTCCAAATGTACTTGCATTTGGGCTTTGCTGAATGCAAAGAAAGTCTCCTCATTAACCAAAGCATATAGAAAAATATCAAATTTGATCAGAAAAACTTCTCCCTCCATTTTAACAGTTCTACAAATACAAATAAGATCAATCCTCAATACATAGGTTAAGGGGAAAATCACTATAAATTTCCATTTAGAAATATGGTTGGTAAAAAAAAAAATCCCTGATAAGAACTAACTCCTATATCTATAATGAAAATATGGCTTGAATGTATCCTGCAATTATGACCCTGCAATATATAGCACTGTGTGTGTATGTTTATATAATGTAAATATATATATTGCTGCATATCCTTCAACAAAATATACCAAAAGAATGAAGCAAATTTAATATTAGCAGTTAATTTGACCTGCAACCTGCCAATTTAACCGTAAATTTAAGCTGCCTCTGTCAGGTTCATATATGTGCCTCACTAGCCTCTGACGTCACTGCACATCACTGATAGATATATATATACCAAATACATTAAATATTTAGACATATTTACACATTATAGCGTTTCACCCGTAAGTCAGCATGCTTCTTCCAGCTGAGTTGTTTAAGACCCTGAACAATTTATTGTGAGAGTCGTCTTTGCTTGTTTAAGAGTTGCCTAATACCATTGTGGTCTTCATCCCTCTTTTACTTACAGCTAATATTTCTGGACTTCCCCCTTTGGTGTTGCATCTCACTGAAGATTATTTTTGCATTCAGCTAAGCCTTAATTTAGCCTAAGTTGCTAATACTGTTCTTTGCACTTCGTTCATTGGACATTTATTTAAAGACATTTTGTCCTTAAGACTCCTACTATATTATATGTTGCCAATTTACGTTGAATAATATGTTTTTCTGACAACAGGTTGTCCTATTCCTTATTGTCTATGATTTTTGATTGACAATAAATACCCCTCTGCGGGTTAAGAATCACTTGCTAGCCTTTTTTAAAAATTATATATATATATATATTTATATATATATATATATATATATATATATGTATATATATATATATATATATTTATATGTAGCTTTACACCAAACCTATGTCTGCATAACAATTTGCAACAAAATCAAAATTAAAATCATTTATTATTTTCAAAAATTGTTATTATTTGCTACTGACTGTTGCATGAAGCACTTTTCAGTTATTTTTGTCTTTGAAAAGAATGTGCGTTTTACATACTGAAACTGTAAGCATTTGTGTTTTTAACTTGGTTTTCAAACCCCAAAGCTTTTCTTTCCTAGGTATTAAAATGGACGTGCTGTATTAAAAAGGAAACAAAAACGTGTAATAAAAGCTTAACATAATTATAGTCACTACATTTTCCACTAGTGTTAAAGTAGAATGTTGTATAACTCCAATTTGTATTGATTTTGCCTTTCTGTTGCTGCTTATAAAATCTCTATTCAGAGCAGGAGAAAAAATATATTGTAGATTACATATTAAGCTTTAGCAGTGTGAGCTCTTGGGTTAATATTTGTGTTACATATTAATGTTGCTATGGCTGTAATATTTTTGTTTGTGACTTTTTTTAAGCAACATAAGTGCATCTAAGCTTGACATGATTTAAAACTATGCAGTAACTTAGGCAGTTTATGGTTAAATTACAAGTGGAGTACAAAAATGGTTGTGCCATTGTAAGTTAAGATTGCTCAAGCACAATCAATAGCACTTCTATTTTTGCTCTCATATTACAAGTCCAGAGTTATTTTTTATTGCTCAAGCAGATGGGTAACATCTGCATATCAGATAGCATGCTTGCACTAAATCCCTCACATAAAAGGCATGCAGTAAAATTCATGTAGGATATCACTCAAGTGCATAGCTGAAGGTGAGCTAAGCCAATGTTGTGCAAGTAGTGTAGTTCTTAGTGTATAGGGGTCTGTGTTATACTATTAATGATAATTGTTTTCTTCAGGTCTTAAAAAGCACAACATTTTACAATGGAATTTTAGTTGGGTCTTGCTCCCTACACTAAACATTAAAAGGAAAGGGCGTGCTAAAAATGTTCTGGCCACATTAAAATGATTTTGTTAAAATACTTAACCATCAACTGGTAATACTAGAATGTGCATTATTTTTTGTGCAAGGCCCCCATAGCACAATATTCTCTATCCCATGTGCTCCACTTATAATCTAGCCTTATATATCTTTGCAGGAGTAGATACTGAATAATTGTATAAATCAAGGATGCTGTATCCATACATTACAAAACATGGGAGGTTAGTATTCAATATAATAATATTTGTTCTAGATTCAGTTAAACATGTTGATATTCTGGAAATAACTCCCCTCTACAGAGCAACTTGGAAATTACAGAATTCATTAAGATATATACCAGCCGCTCATCACATCTGTGAGTGGCGAGTAAATCTCCCTTACATTCAATAGAGCTGCATCTAACTCATAAATAAAATCACAAAAATGCCTTAAAAATATTACAAAACAAATGAAAGGGACAGTCTTCAATATAATTTTTATTGTTTTAAAAGATAGATAATCCCTTTATTATCCATTCCCCAGTTTTGCACAACCAACACAGTTATATTAATATACTTTTTACCTCTGTGATTACCTTGTAGCTAAGTCTCTCAGCCCCCTGATCACATGACTGTGTATTTATTTTCTAATCTATTTATTGTGTTGTGCTAACTCTTAAATAACTCCAAGGGCTTGAACCCATTGTTATCTATATGGCCCACATGAACTAGCAGTCTCCTGTTGTGAAAAGCAAATACAAAAGCATGTGATTAAGAGGCTGTCAATAGTGCCTTTGAAACAGGCAAACATTAAGAGGTTTAAATGTTATTAAGTATATAAATCTAACAATGTTGGTTATGCAAACCTAGGGAATAGGTAGTAAAGACATTATCTATCTTTTTAAACAATAACAATTTTTGTGTAGACTGTCCATCTAAATCTCCCTCTAAAAAAACAGTCCATGCTAACATATGCAGACATTAAAACTTGAAAACAGTTTATGAGAAATACAAGGAAAAGAAAAATCAGACAAATGTGTCAGCTTTGTGAAACATGACCACGGGTGAGGTACTTCACAAGGGCGATAAAGTGTATTTGAGTTCTGCATGCTTATGTGTAAGTGAAACTTCCCATCCAACCTCTAGGAAACCCAGGAACACTCATATCCAACCTCTAGAGATGGCTTTTGTTCTTTCCTGCAAGACTCTGTGACTATAACAAAACAGGCATGAATATTTTACAATCACAATCATTTATTCAGCCATTTTGCAATAGTACTAAGTATTGTGATTGCAATGAATATATTTGCTGAAGGTTCTCATTTGGGGCTAGATTACCAGTGCTGCTCTAACTGTTACATGCAAGCGAAAAGGGCTTATCTTGGCTCTTTGCGCGTGATAGAAATAGTGCATCATGAGCTGAAAGTAAAGAGGTCTCAGGTATTAGTAAAAAAAGGACTGCAAAGGGCTTTAGAGATATATACTTAGACGTCTAAATATGTATATATATATATATATATATATATAAATATATGTATATACTGTATGTGTTTATATTTGTATTTGTGTATTTATATGTGTATATATGTATTTACAGACATATATACACATATAAACACATAAATACATATATATATTCATATATCGACGTATACAATATT